>NW_022437148.1:359683-388359 GCF_009761245.1 Sapajus apella | reverse complement strand
TTTTTTTTTTTTTTGAGATGGAGTTTCACTCTGTCACCCAGGCTAGAGTGCAGTGGTGCAATATCAGGTCACTCTGTCTCCCAGGTTCAAGTGATTCTCGTGCCTCAGACTCCTGATTAGCTGGGATTACAGGTGCCTACCACCACGCCCAGCTACTTTTTGTATTTTTGTTTGTTTGTTTGAGACGGAGTCTCACTCTTGTTGCCTAGGCTGGAGTGCAATGGCATGATCTTGGCTCACCTAAACCTCTGGCTCCTGGGTTCAAGCAATTCCCCTGCCTCAGCCTCCTGAGTAGCTGGGATTACATGCATGTGCTACCATGCCCGGCTAATTTTGTATTTTTAGTAGAGACAGGGTCAGGAGTTCGAGATCAGCCTGGCAAACATGGTGAAACCCAGTCTCCACTAAAAATACCCAAAATTAGCCTGGCGTAGTGGCAGGCGCCTGTAATCCCAGGTACTCAGGAGGCTGAGACAGGAGAATCACTTGAACCTGGGAGGTAGAGGTTGCGGTGAGCAGAGATCCCTTCATTGCACTGCAGCCTAAGCAACAAGAGGGAAACTCTGTGAAAGAAAGAAAGAAAGAGACAGAGATAGAGAGAGAAAGAAAGAAAAAGAAAGAGAGAGAGAAACAAAGAAAGAAAGAATAAAAAAAGGAAAGAAAGAAAGAATGAATGAAAGAAAGAAAGAAAAAGAAAGAAAGGAAGGGAGGGAGGAAGGAAGGGAGGAAGGAAGGAAGGAAGGAAGGAAAAAAGAAAGAAAAAACTTGCACTTGGGCTTTGGGGCTTCTTTTTTTTTTAAGATGGAGTCTTGCACTGCTGCCCAGGCTGGAGTGCAGTGGTGTGATCTCTGCTTACCGCAACCTCCACCTCCCGGTTCAAGCCTCAGCCTCCCAAGTAGTTGGGATTACAGGTGCGCGTCACCATGCCCAGCTAATTTTTTGTATTTTTAGTAGAAATGGGGTTTCGTTATGTTGGCCAGGCTGGTCTTGAACTCCTGACCTTGTGATCTGCCCACCTTGGCTTCTCAAAGTGCTGGGATTACAGGCGTGAGCCACCATGCCCGGCCTGGGGATTCCTATATCACCACACTTGATTATAGTTAATGTTTTTATAATAGCATTTATAGCCTTGTATTTTATTCAAGATAAAATGTTTGAAATTAACTTATGCTTCTTTAAAAATTTTAGAACTATTCCCAAGTGTATAAAACACAAAAATTCCTTCCGTACTTTCTCTTCACTCCTTAGAGATAATCATTGCTAATACTTTTTTTCAAGTATTTACCTATACTTACTGTTGACAGAGTGTATGCTCATTGTTGAAAGAGTTTTTAATGTTTGAGGATAGTTTTGTCCATGGAGAGAACACCCCACAAATATTCACGTTTTGTTTAATGCTCAATTTGTTTAAAATATACCTATAAATAAAATTTTGAAACATTTTCTTTTTTTTTGTTTGTTCGTTGTTAGTACTTTAATGTGTTTCTACAAACAAACAGGAAAATGTTAAAACTATATTCAGGGGGTGGGGAGGGAGAGGAGATTCGATCCAGTGCTGGGGAGGATGGATCCATTTCTAAAAGGCAATGAGGAGACCTTTGAACCTGGATTCAACTCTTAAGACCTTTCTTTCAAACTGATTCTTACTCAACATTCTTTGCCCACAACCAGAGAGAAATCGGCCCACCTGTGCCAGATCGTATTTCTCCTTCCTGTCTGAAAGGATGTTGTGAGGGTCTCTGATGAAGATCTCACAAGATCGAGGTCCATCAGGCCTTGAGCATTTCACAAATCCGTATCAGACACTTTCCTAAAAGAGACAGTGAACTCAGGACAGTCCTGGGGGTTTTTACCCTTTTCTTCTGCCAGTGTGCCAAACTGACTAATAATTTTTTTAATCGCATTTTAGGTTTTGGGGTACACATGAAGAACATGCAAGATTGTTGCATAGGTACACACGTGGCAGTGTGATTTGCTGCCTTCCTCCCCTTCACCTTTATCTAGCATTTCTCCCTATGCTCTCTCTCCCCAACTCCCCACCCCCCACTGTCCCTCCCCCATTTCCCCCCAACAGACTCCAGTGTGTGGTGCTCCCCTCCCTGTGTACATATGTTCTCATTGTTCAACACCCGCCTATGAGTGAGAACATGTGGTGTTTGATTTTCTGCTCTTGTGTCAGTTTGCTGAGAATGATGGTTTCCAGGTTCATCCATGTCCCTACAAAGGACACGAACTCATCATTTTTGATGGCTGCATAATATTCCATGGTGTATATGTGCCACATTTTCCCTGTCCAGTCTATCATTGATGGGCATTTGGGTTGGTTCCAGGTCTTTGCTATTGTAAACTGTGCTGCAGTGAACATTTGTGTGCATGTGTCCTTATAGTAGAACAATTTATAATCCTTTGGGTATATTCCCAGTAATGGGATTGCTGGGTTAAATGGAATTTCTATTTCTAGGTTCTTGAGGAATCACCACACTGTCTTCTACAATGGTTGAACTAATTTACACTCCCACCAACAGTGTAAAAGTGTTCCTATTTCTCCACATCCTCTCCAGCATCTGTTGTCTCCAGATTTTTTAATGATTGCCATTCTAACTGGCATGAGATGGACTCAACGTAGTTTTGATTTGCATTTCTCTGATGACCAGTGATGATGAGCATTTTTTCATATGTTTGTTGGCCTCATGTATGTCTTCTTTTGTAAAGTGTCTGTTCATATCCTTCGCCCACTTTTGAATGGGCTTGTTTGTTTTTTTCTTGTAAATCTGTTTTTCGTTCTTTGTAAATTCTGGGTATCAGCCCTTTGTCAGATGGATAGACTGCAAAAATTTTTCCCATTCTGTTGGTTGCTGATTCAGCCTAATGACTGTTTCTTTTGCCGCGCAGAAGCTGTGGAGTTTGATTAGGTCCCATTTGTCTATTTTGGCTTTTGTTGCCAATGCTTTTGGTGTTTTGGTTATGAAGTCCTTGCCTACGCCTATGTCCTGAATGGTTTTGCCTAGATTTTCTTCTAGAGTTTTTATGGTGTTAGGTCTTATGTTTAAGTCTTTAATCCATCCGGAGTTAATTTTAGTGTAAGGTGTCAGGAAGGGGTCCAGTTTGTGCTTTCTGCACATGGCTAGTCAGTTTTCCCAACGCCATTTATTAAACAGGGACTCCTTTCCCCATTGCTTGTTTTTGTCAGGTTTGTCAAAGATTGGATGGTTGTAGATGTGTGGTGTTGCCTCCGAAGCCTCTGTTCTGTTCCATTGGTCTATATCTCTGTTTTGGTACCAGTACCATGCTGTTTTGATTACTGTAGCCTTGTAGTATAGTTTGAAGTCCAGTAGTGTGATGCCTCCCACTTTGTTCTTTTTGCTTAGAATTGACTTGGCTATGTGGGCTCTCTTTTGGTTCCATATGAAGTTTAAGGTGGTTTTTTTTTTCCAGTTTTGTGAAGAAGGTCATTGGTAGCTTGATGGGGATAGTGTTGAATCTGTAAATTAATTTGGGCAGTATGGACATTTTCACGATATTGATTCTTCCTAATTATGAACATGGAATGTTTCTCCATCTGTTTGTGTCCTCTCTTATCTCGTTGAGCAGTGGCTTGTGGTTCTCCTTGAAGAGGTCCTTTACGTTCCTTGTTAGTTGTATTCCTAGGTATTTTATTCTCTTTGTAGCAATTGTGAATGGCAGTTCATTCTTGATTTGGCTCTCTTTAAGTCTGTTATTGGTGTATAGGAATGCCCGTGATTTTTGCACATTGATTTTGTATCCTGAGACTTTGCTGAAGTTGCTTATCAGTTTCAGGAGATTTTGGGCTGAGACGATGGGGTCTTCTAGATATACAATCATGTCGTCTGCAAATAGAGACAATTTGACTTCCTCCTTTCCTATTTGAATACCCTTTATTTCTTTTTCTTGCCTGATTGCTCTGGCTAGAACTTCCAGTGCTATATTGAATAGGAGTGGTGAGAGAGGGCATCCTTGTCTAGTGCCAGATTTCAAAGGGAATGCTTCCAGCCTTTGCCCATTCAGTATGATATTGGCTGTTGGTTTGTCATAAATAGCTTTTATTATTTTGAGATATGTTCCGTCAATACCTAGCTTATTGAGGGTTTTTAGCATAAAGGGCTATTGAATTTTGTCAAAGGCCTTCTCTGCATCAATTGAGATAATCATGTGGTTTTTGTCTTTGGTTCTGTTAATGTGGTGAATTATGTTTATAGACTTGCGTATGTTGAACCAGCCTTGCATTCCCAGGATGAATCCTACTTGATCATGGTGGATAAGCTTTTTGATGTGCTGCTGCAATCGGCTTGCCAGTATTTTATTGAAGATTTTTGCATCTATGCTCATCATAGATATTGGCCTGAAGTTTTCTTTTCTCGTTGAGTCTCTGCCGGGTTTTGGTATCAGGATGATGTTGGTCTCATAAAATGATTTGGGAAGGATTCCCTCTTTTTGGATTATTTGGAATAGTTTCAGAAGGAGTGGTACCAGCTCCTCTTTGTATGTCTGGTAGAATTCAGCTGTGAACCCATCTGGACCTGGGCTTTTTTTTGGTGGTGGACTCTTAATTGCTGCCTCAACTTCAGACCTTGTTATTGGTCTATTCAGGGTTTTGACTTCTTCCTGGTTTAGTCTTGGGAGGAGGCAAGTGTCCAGGAATTTATCCATTTCTTCCAGGTTTACTAGTTTATGTGCATAGAGTTGTCTGTAATAATCTCTGATGATGGTTTGAATGTTTGTGGAATCTGTGGTGATATCCCCTTTGTCATTTTTTATTGCATCTATTTGGTTATTCTCTCTTTTCTTTTTTATTAATCTGGCTGGTGTTCTATTTTGTTGATCTTTTCGAAAAACCAGCTCCTGGATTTACTGATTTTTTGAAGAGTTTTTTGTGTCTCTATCTCCTTCAGTTCTGCTCTGATCTTAGTTATTTCTTGTCTTCTGCTAGGTTTCGAGTTTTTTTGATCTTGCTCCTCTAGCTCTTTCAATTTTGATGATAGGGTGTCAATTTTTTATCTCTCCTTGCTTCTCATGTGGGCACTTATTGCTATATATTTTCCTCTACAGACTGCTTTAAATGTGTCCCACAGATTCTGATATGTTGTGTCTTCATTCTCGTTGGTTTTGAAGAACATCTTTATTCCTTCCTTCATTTCATTGTTTATCCAGGCAACATTCAAGAGCAAGTTGTTCAGTTTCCATGAAGTTGTGCGGTTCTGAGTTAGTTTTTGAATTCTGAGTTCTAACTTGATTGCACTGTGGTCTGAGAGACTGTTTGTTACGATTTCCGTTCTTTTGCATTTGCTGAGGAGTGATTTACTCCCAATTATGTGGTCAATTTTAGAGTAGGTGTGATGTGGTGCTGAGAAGAATGTATATTCTGTGGATTTGGGGTGGAGAGTTCTGTAAATGTCTATTAGGTTTGCTTGTTCCAAGGTCTGAGTTCAAGTCCTGAATATGCTTGTTAATTTTCTGTCCGGTTGATCTGTCTAATATTGACAATGGGGTGTTAAAGTCTCCCACTATTATTGTGTGGGAGTCTAAGTCTCTTTGTAAGTCATTAAGAACTTGTCTTATGTATCTGGGTGCTCCTGTATTGGGTGCGTATATATTTAGGATCGTTAGCTCTTCTTGTTGCATTGATCCTTTTACCATTATGTAATGTCCTTCTTTGTCTCTTTTGATCTTTGTTGCTTTAAAGTCTATTTTTATCAGAGACGAGAATTAGAACTCCTGCTTTTTTTTGCTCTCCATTTGCTTGGTAAATCTTCCTCCATCCCTTTATTTTGAGCCTTTGTGTATTCTTGCATGTGAGATGGATTTCCTGGATACAGCACACTGATGGGTTTTGGCTTTTTATCCAATTTGCCAGTCTATGTCTTTTGATTGGCGTATTTAGTCCATTTACATTTAGGATTAATATTGTTATGTGTGAATTTGATACTGCCATTTTGATGCTAGCTGGCTGTTTTGCCCATTAGTTGATGCAGATTCTTGATTATGTTGATGCTCTTTACCATTTGGTATGTTTTTGGAGTGGCTGGTACTGGTTGTTCCTTTATATGTGTAGAGCCTCTTTCAGGAGCTCTTGTAAAGCAGGCCTGGTGGTGATGAAATCTCTGAGTACTTGCTTGTTCACAAAGGATTTCATTTTTCCTTCACATATGAAGCTTAGTTTGGATGGATATGAGATTCTGGGTTGAAAGTTCTTTTCTTTAAGAATGTTGAATATTGGCCCCCACTCTCTTCTGGCTTATAGGGTTTCTGCTGAGAGATCTGCTGTGAGTCTGATGGGCTTCCCTTTGTGGGTTACCCGACCTTTCTCTCTGGCTGCCCTTAGCATTTTCTCCTTCATTTCAACCCTGGTGAATCTGACAATTATGTGCCTTGGGGTTGCTCTTCTTGAGGAATATCTTTGTGGTGTTCTCTCTATTTCCTGGACTTGAATATTGGCCTGCCTTTCTAGATTGGGGAAGTTTTCCTGGATAATATCCTGAAGAGTATTTTCCAGCTTGGATTCATTCTCTTCATCACATTCAGGTACACCTATCAAACGTAGATTAGGTCTTTTCACATAGTCCCACATTTCTTGGAGACTTTGTTTATTCCTTTTTACCCTTTTTTCTCTGTTCTTGCCTTTTTGTTTATTTCATTGAGTTGATCTTTGACCTCTGATATCCTTTCTTCTGCTTGGTCAATTTGGCTGTTGAAACTTGTGCATGCTTCGCAAAGTTCTCATGTTGTGTTTTCCAGCTCCATCAATTCACTTATATTCCTCTCTATGTTGTCCATTCTTGTTAGCATTTTGTCAAATCTTTTTTCAACCTTCTTAGTTTCTTTGCATTAGGTTAGAACATGTTCTTTTAGCTCACAGAAGTTTCTTATTACCCACCTTCTGAAGTCTGATTCTGTCATTTCATCACACTCATTCTTCATCCAGCCTTGTTCCCTTGCTGGTGAGGAGTTGTGATCCCTTTTAGGAGGAGAGGTGTTCTGGTTTCGGGTGTTTTCATCCTTTTTGCGCTGGTTTCTTCCCATCTTTGTGGATTTATCCACCTGTTGTCTTTGTAGTTGCTGACTTTCAGATTGGGTCTCTGAGTGAACTTCCAGTTTGTGGATGATGAAGCTATTTCTGTTTCTTAGTTTTCCTTCTAACAGTCTGGCCCCTCTGCTGTAGGACTGCTGAGGTCCACTCTAGGCTCTGCTTGCCTGGAGATCACCTGCAGCAGCTGCAGAACAGTAAGGGTTGCTACCAGTTTCTTCTTCTGCTTTGTCCCAGAAGGATACCCGCCAAATGTTAGTCTGTTCTCTCCTTTATGAGGTGACTCTTTGGATATATGGGGGTCAGGGAGCTGCTTGAGGAGACAGTCTGTCCTTTATTGCAGCTCAGGTGCTGAGCTGTGAGATCCGTTGTTCATTCAGAGTTGCTGGGCAAGTACATTTAGGTCTGCTGCAGCAGAACTCATAAACTCCCTTTTTTTTTTTTTTTTTTCCCCAGGTTCTCTGTCCCAGGGAGTTAGCGCTTTATTTATGAGTTTCCATTGTGCTACTGCCTTTTTTTTTTTTGTCAGGGCTGCCCTACCCCGCAAGGAGGCAGCCTAGTCACTGTCTGCCTGCAGAGGCTTTGCTGAGCTGCTGTGGGTTCCACCCAGGTACCATGTGATCTTCCCTGCAGTCCTGTTTATATGGGTGTAGTTAGAACTGCCTTGGCAATGGTGGCCTGCCTCTGTAATGGCGGACTCTATCTGTAGTGGCAGGTTGCCTCGGCAACAGTGGGCTGCCTCAGCGATGGCGGGCTGCCTCCGTAGTAGTGGAGTGCCTCAGTAATGGCAGATGCCCCTCCCCCACAGAGCTGGACTGTCCCGGGTTCAGCTGTGCTTGCTGTGAAACTCTCAACCCAGAGCATTTTCAATTACTGGGTTTTTTTCGTGTGTGGGGAGGTGGGACCAGCCAAACCTGATCACCTGGCTCCCTGCTTCAGAGTTTTTTTTTTTTTTAGTTGAACAGTTGACTCTCTCCCAGGTGTTCCAGTAGCTTGTTGAAAAGGTGCAGGCATCTGTGTGATTTCCCATGTGGTGACTCACTGCGCTGGCTGAAACAGCGGCGCTGAGATTCTTGGCGTTTTTTTTGCCCAGGAATCTCCTGGCCTGGCTCCCTATTTCAATCCCCTTTTAAATCAGATGAATGGGCGACCTGCCTTCCCAGGGCTCCAATCACCAGCTAAGTGGGCACCCAGACCAGTGTATTTTGTATGGAGAACCGCCACACCAGGGCGCCGGCAAGCAGCTGCGTGGGCCAAAACAGCTGCGCTGGCAACCCGTGGAGCTCCTCCGCCTGGGAATCTCCTGGTCTGTGGGCATTAAAAATCCATCTGAAAATGCGGCATCCATTCACCTCTGCGCTTTTACTGGGAGCTGCAATCCTGAGCTGTTCCTAGTCGGCCATCTTCCCCAGGTCTCCGACAACTCGTTTCTATGAACAGAAATTGAAAGTTAGTGCCAAGGAAGAAGCTACATTTGTAAAATGGACATAAGTCTAAAAGGAAAAGCAAGTTAAAATAATTTCACATTATTTTAATCTCTTCAGAGGGCCTCTCTCATGAATTGTAGGGCTTATCTATTGGTTTTGGAAAAATTCAGCTGGGATTCTAAGACAATGAAGCCAATTAGTCTGATCATTCTTCCCACCTAGCAAATTATCCAGACTTGAACATGGGCTTCAAAAAGACATTCTGGCAGTTTTGCTGTTCTCCAGACAGAGTTGCAATTGTCCTCTGTACAGCTTTCCCCTTTTTGCCACCATCTTTGTCCACCTTCTCCTCTTACTCCATCTGTAAGTACTCCCTCATCATTTAATGAGAGGACACGGAGCAAAGGGTCTGTCCTGAAGCACATGATTCAGATCCACAAAACATGTCAGAACAAGGAGAGGGACTGACTCACCCAGGATCCTGGCTTTCCGTCTAAGTCAGATGCTCCCTGTGAGATTTGATTGGCAGCAGGGTTGGTGGGTGTGACACGAATGACAAGAACAGAGATTAGTATGAGGTACTGATGAACAAATGTAACACTTCAAACAACATAATTCACAGTTATAGGGTTCTGGGATGCATATCACATTGCTACAAATTGTTAGTTAAAAAAAAAAAAACACATGACAAACACCCCACAGATGATGCCATTTGAATGACATTTCTATTTGACAAATTCTTATTTAGAAATCAAGCTAATGAAGTGTATAAACCAAGCTACAAAGTGGTTACTCATAACAGTCACAGGCTTTATCTATTTTCCATATGAAATTCATTTTCTAAAGACTGCTATTCACCATGTATTTCTTTAGGTTCTGAAGAGAAAAGAATAGCAATTTCCTAAGAAAGGGCTCATTATAATAATCAAATTTAGCATTTCAGAAGAGGAAAAAGAGCTCTGGTTATACTTGTTAAAATAGTGTTTATGAATAACAAACGCAGGGTTTTCACCTATTAGGATGACTCTTAGTGGATTTTACATCAATAGTTACTAATTGTTTTCTGGGTTGTTCCTACTGTTCACATTACTTTCCACTTGAGGGGCTTCTAGGAAAGGGGAAAAGCCAGAAAACAAATTGTGAGGCCGAGCAAAAAATAACTTCCAAACTAAATTGTTTCTCAATTCCTTCAAATAATCTTTGCATCAAACCCTGACTGGGAAAATAACTTTAAAAATCTAATGTTGTTGGCCGGGCACGGTGGCTCACGCCTGTAATCCCCGCACTTTGGGAGGCTGAGGCAGGCGGATCACGAGGTCAAGAGATCGAGGCCATCCTGGCCAACATGGTGAAACCCCATCTCTACTAGAAATTCAAAAGATAGCCGGGCGTGGTGGCATGTGCCTGTGGTCCCAGCTACTCAAGAGGCTGAGGCAGAAGAATCGCTTGAATCCAGGAGGCGGAGGTTGCAGTGAGCCAAGATTGCGCCTCTGCACTCCAGCCTGGGGATAGAGCAAGACTGCGTCTAAAAAAAAAAAAAAAAAATATATATATATATATATATATATATATATATATATATAAATGTCAGACAATGCATGCTTTTCTTTACTTTGAACTCTAGGCTACCCATAAAGACTGTATGATGTAAAAATGGCATTTCTATTCTTGTTTCAATAATAAGCATATCAAAGCATTATTTCTTTGATATGGTTTTTGTGTCTCAAAGCCCAAATATTTATTGATAGTCCTTTAAAAACATTGGTTAGTTCAAGGACTATTTAAGAAAGAAAATGCACTGGCCCTAAAAATTCTCTTGTCAAGATTGCAGAACTTTTCCCAATTTTATGCTTCAGATGCAGTTAATAACATAAAATAGAAGAAAAAAATCTATTCCAGATGCAAACTTTACCAATGATGTTATTCTATATATATTTTGGGTATTTTGAGTTTTATTTTAAAATTTATTCTGTATAATCCTATTATGAGCCATACTATAACTGCAAACTACATACTTTTTTTTTTTGAGATGGAGTTTCACTCTTGTTGCCCAGGCTGGAGTGCAATGGCACAATCTTGGCTCACTGCAACCTCCGCCTCCTGGGTTCAAGCAATTCTCCTACCTCAGCCTCCCAAGTAGCTGGGATTATAGGAATGTGCCACCCCACCTGGCTAATTTTTGTGTTTTTAGTAGAGTCAGGGTTTCATTATGTTGGCCAGGCTGGTCTCGAATTCTTGATCTTTAATGATCACCTGCCTCAGTCTCCCAAAATGCTGGGATGACAGGCTTGAGCCACCGTACCTGGCCTACATACATCTTCTCTTAGCAATAATTACAATAAAAATGTATATTGTTGACTGTTTGTTTAAGGTCAGCATATGTAGAGCTGTTAGCTAAATGTTGCATAAAAATTATCAATAGACCTGAATTTTAAATTAAGGCAGACTTAAAAGAAATCAGATTGAAAGTTAAAATCCAAACTTTCTTTTGCCTCTTGGGATTTTCTTCAGTTACTACTGTAAGATTTATTGCTGAGGTAAAATGAGGAAATTGAGGCAAGTATAAGAAAATGAGAAGCTAATTTATTCAGCTCCTGGGCGAGGTTCTGTGGTCCAGGGAGGGGCCAAAGAAGCTGTGCCTGGCTGTTCAGCTTATGGGGTTTTATGGGGAGGGAAGGCGATTGATTGGCTATTGGGGAAACAAAGCGAAGGCAATTTTATTGGCTGTCAGGAAGCAGGAAATACCTGAAACTAGTTGCCATTGGTAGGTGGGCGGGAGTTTGGGTAAGTGGGCCTTGATTGGCTGTTGGGGAAACAAAGTGAAGGCAATTTTATTGGCTATTAAGAAGCAGGAAATACCTGGAGCTAGTTGTCATGGGTAGGCGGGCGGAACCTTGGGTAAGTGGGCCTTCCAGGGGCATACAGAGCAGACTGCTACCGGGCAGGGTTTGATGGGGCTTCTTTAAAAAAATTTTTTGCAGGGTTTTTTAACAGGGGGCTGGGGGTTGGATGCATAATTTAGTGCTGAATGTGGGCTTGGGACTGGTATGCGGAGGCGGGTACGGGGAAGCCATGCAGCAAGGCCAGATAATGAGCTTGGGTGATGATGCAGTTATCAGGCGCGGAGAGAGATGGATGTGTCCATTTAATCCTCTGCGAGGCAGCCGACCTTACTATTATTATCACATTTGAAAATAAATGTAGGCCAGGCATACTGGCTCATGTCTGTAATCCCAGAGCTTTTGGAGGCTGAGGTGGGAAGATTGCTTGAGGCCATGGGTTTGAGATCAGCACAGGAAACATGGTGAAACCCAATCTCTATAAAATATTTTTAAAAAAATAAATCGCTTGAGCCCAGGACTTTAAACCTGCAGTGAGCTATGATTGTACCACTAGACTCTAGCCTGGGTGACAGAGTGAGATGCTGTCTCAAAGAAGAAAGAAAATAAATGGGGAAATTGTAATAATTTTAAACTAATATTATGTCTACCTAGAATGCTGAATTAATGACTCACATACATTGTAGAGGTTTTATGCCTGTGGTCCATTGATCTAATTGGCGTGATTAAACCTGTATTCTAGGCTGAGCTGGTGGCTCATGCCTGTAATCCCAGCATGTTTAGAGGCTGAGACAGGTGGATAACCTGAGGTCAGGAGTTCGAGACCAGCCTGGCCAACATAGTGAAACCCCATCTCTAGTAAAAATACAAAAATTAGCTGGGCATGGTGGCGCATGCCTCTAGTCCCAGCTACTCAGGAGGCTGAGGCACAATAATCACTTGAACCTGGGAGGTTGACGTTGCACTGAGCCAAAATTGTGCCAATGCGCTCCAGTCTGGGTGACAGAGACTGTATCTCAACAATGAATAAATAAAATAAACCTATATTCTAGGTTTATATCAGTGATTCATTAAATAAATATCTATTGACAATCTACAGTATGCTGGATGTATGTAAGGCACTTGCTATCAACTGGCATAAAGTATAATACCATGGCAAAAATAAAATAAATGGTCAACTTTTTTCTCCCACATTTCAAATTGTGTATAAACTATATTCTGTTACTGATTTTATGTCATATTTTACTAATGTAATACATATTGTCCTTTGTTGATTTGTATCCTGATTTGTATCCGTATTCACTGAATAGATAGCATATTAAAGGCTTGAAATTAAAGCTTCGTATTTAATAACACTTTTAAAATATCTCTTGTTAATTGTTGTGGAAAGAAGGCTGACATAAAGAAAATGAAGAGCCGGGGAGATTCCTTCATTACAAATAAAATCTCTAAACAACTGCAAAATAATTCTATCATACTACCCACTATTGCCACAGGAACCTCATAACAGGGAATTTTCAAAACGAACAACATAAAACACGCAGAACATAATTGATTAAGGAGCCACAGCATCAACCTCATGCCATGAGCAATGGCCAATTGCCTACCTGCCACCAACAGAGGGCTAAGGTTTTTGGTATCCAAGGAGAAAAAATAGGGAAGCATTTTAAACTACACTAGATTATAAAAAGCGTTTGGGAGAAACTATGAAATAATGAGCATAACACTTTTAAAAGAAGGGGATCACGGGAGAAGAACTGTCAGCCCTGAAAGAGGAAGGTTGGCACATATGTAATTGAAAAATGACAGGACATTTATAGCATTGTTTGTTGCAGGTCTTCCTCTGACACAAGAGCAGACATCAGAGAAAACAAAACTGGGCTGAGCTCTGCTCTAAAATGATATGTTTTCTAATTACAGAAACCTCAACAGTATGAGCTGCTGAGTGAATCACAGTTATCACGTAGTGTAGAAAGAAAACTCTGAGATTTGCACTAAAATGGAAAGTTTTCTTTACTTACTGGAAGACCAAGGAGTCCTCTGTTACCCTTTTGACCTGGTTCACCCTTCAATCCTTGAACACCATTTAACCCTGGTTCACCCTAAATGTAAAAGCAAATGCCAATTTTGGTTGCTATTATGGGTGTTTAAACTGTGAGAGGAGAGAGCCAGTCCCTGAAATAGTTGCAGATTCCAGCTTTAAGAAACAGCAGAGTCAGGCTAGATTTGTTTTGCACCAAACATTAATTTTAAACATTAAAATAGTTACTAAACTGACAACAATTAACATTATAGAAATCAAAACTCCCAAGAAAGAGTCCTCCTTACAATGAAAATATGTATGATTGAATTCCTAAATTTTTCAGTTCTATCTCAAGGAAATTCATGTTATACCACATTTTTATGATCAAATAAAGGCAATTGAGTAGAGGTTGCTGAAGAAGATTCCACACACAAAAAAACCCAAAAACCAAAACAAAAAACCCACTCTGCTGGAATGGAAAACTGGAATATGCAGGACAGGGTTATAGACAGATATTTTAAGCGTTTAAGCATTTGTCCAAGGGAATGAGCTAAAAGCGTGGCAGCTGCTGTTTGAAGTAATGCCATTTAGCAAGTCCTCATTCACTGCCCCGGCCAAGTCAGATCCCTACATGGACTAATCACCAAATCACCAATCCCAGCAGAAAATATGAAGATCACAGAACTTAAATGTATTTTTAACTGTCCATCTGCCCAATGTTAGACAAAGCATGAATTTAACTCAGGGTGACATTACAAAAGACACAAGAAATGATAAAATTCTTGACTCTATTTTTAAAAATCAAGGAATACGGCACACCTATTTTTCATCAGTTGTCTTAAAGTGACTAAGATAGTAGAGCTGATCATTACTGCAGCATAACCTAGCCTATCCCTACTGATAAAGAAGCCCTGGAGAAAGCAGAGACTCAGCTCTTAAGAGTAACAGCCATGGCAAAGGACTTGAACAGACAATTCTCCAAAGATTACAAATGGCCAATAAATGCATGAAAAGATGCTCACGAAGAAAAAGCAAATTAAAATGATAACGAGATGCCACTTCTAATATTAATTAGGATGACTATTTTTTTAAAAAAGTGTTGGTGGGAAAATAGCAAGTGTTGGTGGAAAAATCAGAACCTTGTGCATTGCTGGTGAAAATACACTGTTGGTACAACCACTATGGAAAACAGTTTGGCAGTTTCTCAAAAATCTAAACATAGAATTACCACATAATCCAGCAATTCTACTTCTGGGGATATAAAAGTAGGAATTAAAAGCAGAGTGCTGAGCATAGAGACTCACGCCCGTAATCCCAGCTACTGGGGAGGCTGAGGCAGAAGAATTGCTTCAACTCAGGAGACAGAGGTTGCAGTGAGCCGAGATTGCACCACTGTACTCCAGCCTGAGTGACAGAGTGAGACTCTAAAAAAAAAAAAAAAAAAAAAAAAAAGGAATAAAATTCTGTCACATGCTACAACATGGATGGATGTACCTTAAGGACATTATGCTAAGTAAAATAAGTATAAAATAAGCCAGCCGTAAAAGGACAAATATTGTATGATTCCACTTACACGAGGTACCTAGAGTAGTCAAATTCATGGAGGCAGGAAGCAGGACGGAGGTGGTCAGGGGCTACGTAGAAGAGAGCACAGGAAATTATTGTTCAAGGGGCACAGAATTTTTGTTTGAGAAGCTGAAAATGCTCTGATGTTGGGATGGTGGTGATGGTGTGGGATTGTGAATGGACTTCATGTACTACCAAATTATACCCAAAAATGGTTAAAATGCTCAATTTTATGTTATGTGTATTTTTGCCATGATTTTTTTTTAAAAAAAGAGTAAGGTGGCCGTATGCGGTGGCTCATGCCTGTAATCCCAGCACTTTGGGAGATCAAGGCAGGCAGATCATCCCAGGTTAGGAGTTCGAGACCAGCCTGACCGACATGGAGAAACACCATCTCCACTAAAAATACAAAATTAGCTGGGTGTGGTGGCACATGCCTGTAATCCCAGCTACTCGAGAGGCTGAGGCAGGAGAATCACTTGAGCCCAAAAAGTGGAGATGGTGGAGGACTGAGATCATTGCACTTCAGCCTGGGCAAGAAGAGCAAAACTCTCTGTGGCTCATGCCTGTAATCCCAGCTCTTAGGGAGGCAGAGGCAGGAGGATAGCTTGAGCCCAGGAGTTTGAGACCTGCCTGGGCAATATAGTGAGACCCCGTTCTCCACAAAAAGGAAAGAAACAAACAAACAAAAAAGACAAAAAATCAAATAAAAATTAAAAAAATAAAAAATAAACAAAGAGTAACAACGTCTGCATCTCTCTCTGCATACTACCATGGCATTTTCACAAATGCCGAAAGGGCCACAGGAATTCTTCAACATTGGGACTGTATCGAGCTGAAAGAAGCAACCTAAGCCCACAGAAGTGGAAGTGGCATCCTCTATTGTGATGAACTAAGCAGGGAGCAGAGGCGGACACTTTAGAAGCGGCGACAAAGGTCAGAGGAGCCCGCTTTCAGACTGGAGATTTTGAAGGAAACCCGCAAACTCAAAGAGACAGAAGGACCCTCAGAAGCCACTTAGCAGCCTTCTAGTGTTATGGCCACCAAAACACAATGTAGAGAGGGGAAAGGACTTTGCTCAGAGTCCTGTGGCGACTCAGTACCCGAGCTGGGACTGGCTTCCAGGCCACCAGAAACACAGTTCTATAGGTGTGTACTCCTTGACTTCTGAACACTAACTATAAACAATAAGAGAGTTCTCCTATTTAAACAATTTCTTTCAAATTGTTCCCGAAACATTCCTTGCCAGTTGAAGACACAACAGAGGAACAAGTCAGAAGACTGTGTCAACAGAAAATCTGGCCGGGCGCGGGGTGGTTCATGCCTGTAATCCCAATCCCAGCACTTTGGGAGGCTGAGCTGGGTGGATCACTTGAGATCAGGAACTCAAGACCAGCCTGGCCAACATGGTGAAACCCCATCTCTACTAAAAATACAAAAATCATCCGGGCATGGTGGCATACGTGCCTGTAATCCCAGCTACCGAGCAGCAGGCAGAATCACTTGACCCCAGGAGGCAGAGGTTGCAGTGAGCAGAGACTATGCCATTGTACTCCAGTCTGGATGACACAGTGAGACTCTGTCTCCAAAAAAAAAAAAAAAAAAACAGGCGAGGTGGCCCATGCCTGTAATCCCAGCACTTTGAGAGGCCGAGGTGGGCGGATCATCTGTGGACAGAAGTTCAAGACCAACCTGGCCAACGTGGTGAAACCCCCATCTCTACCAAAAAAAAAAAAATACAAAATTTAGCCAGGCGTGACAGCGCACGCCTGTAATTGCAGCTACTCAGGAGGCTGAGGCAGGAAAATCTCTTGAACCCGGGAGGTGGAGGTTGCAGTTAGCCTAGATTGCACCATTGCACTCCAGCCTGGGGGACAAGAGCGAGATTTTGTTTCAAAAAAGAAAGAAAGAAAATCTGAGGAGCAGCCTGTCCAGTGGACAACCTGTTTTTTTTGTTTTGTTTTGTTTTTTTGTTTGTTTGTTTGCATATGGTGGTACATTCATGCATGTGATTGAAGGTGCATATACACCGTACAGTTGTTACAGGTACGAGAAGGTTCTTTGTTCTACAGGTGGAATTAAATGAATGGTCAAAGCTGGTCTGATGGTAGTGTATTATTGGAACTCATTAACATTTGTGTTACCAAATTTGGTTTACAATACCCAGTGATAAAGTTAACTGGCCTATAAAAAATAAAAATTAGGCCGGGCGCGACAGTTCACGCCTGTAATCCCAGCAATTTAGGAGGCTAAGGTGGGTGGATTACCTGAGATCAGGAGATCCAGACCGGCCTGGCCAACATGGTAAAACCTTGTCTCTACTAAAAATACAACAATTAGCCAGGCATGGTGGCACTGGCCTGTAATCCCAGCTACTGGGGAGGCTGAGGCAGGAAAATCGCTTGAACTCAGGAAGTGGAGGTTGCAGTGAGCTAAGATGGAGCCACTGCACTCCTACCTGGGCAACAAGAGTGAGACTCCAACTTGAAAAAAAAGATTTATTCTTTTCAAAGAAACAAGACCCTGAGTCCATTTCCCAGCCCACACCTGATGTCGACTCACAATACACAGCCTGGTCTGCTACGAGCCTATGAAAGCACTGCTTCATTTAATTGTCACCTTAACTTCACACCACACTCAAGTCCCGGAAGAACTCTGTGCTGACCTCTGTGTGCTGAACCATCCCCATGTCGCTCGGCGTGCCGTCCCTCTCACTGCACTGTCAGTAGCCGGACGTGGTTTGACTGCAGGGAGGGCCCTCCTTGGTGTCTTAGGCTGCCTCGGGCAAAACAGTGTGCTCTGAGACTTTGCTGCAGGTAGGCTTTGCCCCAGTAAACTCTACCTCATATTCACATTACGTGGTGCTGGGTGCGTGTGGGTTCGCACTCCCTACTCATGACAGTCCCCTCAACCTCTTCCCCAGGATTTCCTCCCCTATCTCCTCAAGTCCCACTGGTCTGCAAAGACCAAAAGCTGCAGAGTCTTAGGTCCCTTCCTTCAAACCCCATGACAAAGCCTCCTCTCCCAGAACCCTTAAGCCAGAGTCTGTCACTGCAGACCCTAGAACAGCCACACCGCTCTCTCCACCCACTCCAGACTCACACCCAGGTGATCACAGCCCCCAGAGTAACTATGGAGATGGAGTCCCTGGAACATGCAGATGGTGCCCCTGGGATTATGCAAAAGCAACATTCTGGCACCTGCAGAGAACAGGGTGACATCCCGGAGCCAGAGCACAGGCCTGTGGGAGGTAGGGATGTGGCCAGGCAGACTGCCAAAAGTTGGTAGAGCAAGGCCACAGGATCTTTCTGACCTTGGCGATCCCTGGGCTGATGGACCACTCCCTTCCTGGAGGACATGGTTTCCGTCCCAGTTGCCTGGATTTCTGTGCGTGTCCTGCTGAGGTCTTTTCCATGAGAAGCACGCTGTCCTTCCACCTGTTGGGGGCAAGAGTGACCATTGCAATATTATAATAGCAGTGGCATATTAGCAGAGAAGAAGAGAGATGAAGTGGCAAGAAAACAGGCTTCCAAGCGGAGTTTTTCTACTTAAAAAAAAGTTTACAAGTGAACTTTTATAAAGGGCCAGATAGTAAACATTTTAGGCTTTGAGAGCCACATAGACTCGTTTGCAGGTACTCAATGTCGCTATTGTAGTTTGAAGGCGGCCATCAGGGTTATGTAAATGAGTGAGTCTGATTTTGTTTCAGCAAAACTTTCCTTACCAAAACAGACAATGAGTGGGCTGGGTTTGGCCCATAATCTTTGGTTTGCCAGCTCCTGCTTTGGGCTCACCCAGATCTGATTTTGAATCCTGGCTCTACTACTGATTAGCTGTAGGAGCTTGGAAGGTTCTCTGAGCCCGTTTCCTCATCTGCAGCCTCGACCTCCTGGGTTCAAGTGATTCTCCCGCTTCAGCCTGTTGAGTAGCTGGGATTGCAGGCGGTGCCACCACACTTGTCTAATTTTTATATTTTTAGTAAAGATGGGGTTTCACCATGTTGGCCAGTCTGGTCTCGAACTCCTGGCCCCAGGTGATCTGCCAGCTTCGGCCTCCCCAAAGTGCTGGTATTACAGGTGTGAGCCACCGCGCCCAGCCCTCTAGCTCGTTTTCAAAATAAACACTGCAATGGCAAAGGGTTTTGTGTCATGTCCTATCAAGTCCTGACCAAGAAACCCATTTAAAAGAAACCCATAGTTGACATTCATTAAATGTTTATTGTGTAACAGGCTCCGAACTTACCGTTCACATTCAGTATCTCGTTTAACCCTCACCCCAAACCCAAGAGGTAAGTGCCTTATACGCATTTTGTATGTGAGGCAACTGCGGCTGAGATCCAAAACTGAAGCCTGGTGAGCACTGCAGCCTGCGTTCCAGCAGAGCCACCCAACTCCAGGGCTGACCCTGCTCCAGAATAAGCGGAGAGGACGTCCAGCATTGTGCTGGGCATCAAGGATGACTTGGTTCGGCCTGTCTGACGCTCCACTCTGGATTCCTCTACACTTTTTTCTCCCCCCCCCACCCACGCCACCAGCATCGATTTTTAAAAAATTTATTTTGAGAGCGGGCTATAAGACTGGCTAATTTTTGTATGTTTTGGTATAGACAGGGTGTTGACGGTTGGGGCGGGGCGGGGTGGGGGTCTTGCCATATTGCCCAGGCTGGTCTCGAACTCCTTGTCTCAAGAGATCCGCCCGCCTGGGCCTCCCGAGCAGCTAGGACTACAGGCCCAAAGTCTCTTTAGTAAGAGGGGAGGATCGGGCCTAGCTTTTGCAGCTCCGCCGGCCCTTCGGCCTCTGGGGCTGTCCGACTCCCAGCCCTTGGAGGGGACACAGGGCTTGGGGCCGCGCGGGCTTCCCCGGGCCTTGCTGGAAAAGCGAGTCCACCGCCGGCCCTGGCGAGGACTGAAGGCCCGGACAGGGCCACGGCCTGGGGAGGGCCCGGACCGCCGCGGTAGGCAAGGAGCTCGCCCGAAGCGCGGCACGCAGCCGTGGCCCCCAACGCCACCCGTCCCGGTCCTCACAGCCACAGCGGTTTTGTTTTCCCGGTCAGGGAGTTCCATCTTCCAGACGCCGCGGGAAGGTGACGGGGCTTGGCGGGACGCAAAAACGGCCTCTTCGGCTGGAGCGGGCCCCGGCGGAGCCGGAGCGTGCGGGGACCCGCAGTCAGCAAACGTCCAGACCCCCGTTCCCCTGGCTCCGGGCGCCGGTGCTTCCGGTCCCGGGGCGCCCCCTGCTGGCCAGGTGCGAAAAGCGCCTCCACTTTCCCATGTCTGTGGCCAGCATTTCACTGTCAAGTTAAATCTATCTTTGAATTTGTATTCTGATCTTTTAGTTATTAATTCCTGTGTAAAACAGGTTTTAACTGGGACTAGACTTTAGTGTGGTCTTCGGTGGTCTCAGGATCCCTGAAAACGTGTGGCATGTGCATTTCTTTCTTTCTTTTTTTAAATTTTGAGACGGGGGCTCGCTCTGTCGCCAGGCTGTAGTGCAGTGATGCTATCTCGGCTCACTGCAACCTCCGCCTCCTGGGTTCAGGCAATTCTCCTGCCTCAGCCTCCCGAGTAGCTGGGACTACAGGCACACGCCACCACGCCCAGCTAATTTTTTTTTTTTTTTTTTTGTATTTTTTTGGTAAAGACGGGGTTTCACCATGTTGGCCAGGATGGTCTCGATCTCTAGGCCTCGTGATCCGCCTGCTTCAGCCTCCCAAAGTGCTGGGATTACAGGCGCGAGCCGCCGCGCCTGGCCGGCATGTGCGTTTCTTAGAAAAAGTGTCCATTGTTTCATCAAATTTTTTTTTTTTTTTGAGACGGAGTTTCGCTCTTGTTACCCAGGCTGGAGTGCAATGGCGTGATCTCGGCTCACCGCAACCTCCGCCTCCTGGGTTCAGGCAATTCTCCTGCCTCAGCCTCCTGAGTAGCTGGGATTACGGGCACGCGCCACCATGCCCCGCTATTTTTTTTGTATTTTTAGTAGAGACGGGGTTTCACCATGTTGACCAGGATGGTCTCGATCTCTTGACCTCGTGATCCACCCGCCTTGGCCTCCCAAAGTGTTGGGATTACAGGCGTGAGCCACCAAGCCCGGCTAATTCTGTCTTTTTAGTAGAGACGGGGTTTTTCAATGTTGGTCAGGCTGGTCTTGAACTACCAACCTCAGGTGATCCGCCTGCCTCGCCTCCCAAAGTGCTGGGATTACAGGCGTCAACCACTGCGCCCGGCCTGTTTCATCACATCTTAAAATGAGTCCATGACCCACAGTTGTCATTGCTAGCATAAAACATCTAAACGGCTTTGTTAAAACTCCGACGAATTGGGCTTTATTCTGCTAAATGCAGCCTCCCGTTTGCTAAGTATCTGCTCACACAGTTCAGTACTACATATATCCTCTAGGTGGCAGCATAACCCTCAATAGAAAAACCCGTTCTGAGCCCCGCGCGGTGGCGGGCCAGGAATCCCAGCTCCATACAGCTGCTCCGAAGGATGGCTAGAGCCCAGGAGCTGGTGCAGCGCTCCAGGACTGCACCTGTGAACAGCCGCTGCACTCCAGCCTGGGCAACAGCGAGGCCCTCTCTCTAAAAAAAAACAAAAACAAAAAACCCGGTTAGGCGCGCTGGGTGGCTCATGCCTGTAATCCCAGCACTTTGGGAGGCCTCGGCGGGTGGATAGCTTAAGCCCAGGAGCTCGAAACCAGCCTGGACAGCATGTAGAGACCTCATGTCTACAAAGAATTAAACAATTAGCTGGGCGGGGTGGCATGCGCTTGTGGTTCCAGCTACTCTGCAGGCTGACGTCGGAGGGTATCCTGAGCCGGGAAGGGAGCGGGGGAGAGAGGAGGTAGGGGCGGGGGAGGGGAAGTTGCAATGAGCCGCAATCGCACAGCTGCACTCCAGTCTGGGCGACAGAACCAGACAGTCTCAAAAATAAGTAAATAAATAAATTAATTAATTAAAACAAAAAACTATTTTGGGAGCCTGACCTTTTGGTCTTTGAACTTCCTTGCCTCCCCTCCCCCCCTCCCCCCTCCCTCCCCCCCTCCCTCCCCCCCTTCCTTCCTTCCTTCCTTCCTTCTTCCTTCCTTTGACAGGGTCTCACTGTCACCCAGGGTAGAGTGAGAGGCATTATCACTGCAGCCTTGAACTCCCGAACTCAAGCGATCAGCCTGCCGAGTAGCTAGGTCTGTAGTTGTGTGTCAGCGCACCTGGCAATTAAAAACATTTCTGGGCCGCCTGCGGTGGCTCACGCTGGTAATCCCAGCACTTTGAGAGGCTGAGGTGGGCAGATCACGAGGTCAGGAGTTCAAGATCAGCCTGACCAACACAGTGAAACTCTTGTCTCTACTAAAAACACAAAAATTAGCCAGGCGTGGTGGTGTGCACCTGTAATCCCAGCTACTCGGGAGGCTGAGGCAGGAGAATTGCTTGAACTGGGGAGGCGGAGGTTGCAGTGTGCCAAGACTGCAACACTGCACTCCAGCATGGGCAACAGAGCAAGATTCTGTCTCAAAAAAAATTTTTTTTTTATAGAGACAGGGTCTCACTATGTTGCTCAGGCTGGTCTTGAGTTCCTGGGCTAAGGCATCCTCTCACTTCAGCCTCCCAAAGTGTTGGGATTACAGGTGTGAGCCACCACGCCTGGCCTGAATTTTCATATCACTTTTTTTTTTTTTTTGGAGACGGAGTCTCACTCTGTCGCCCAGGCTGGAGTACACTGGCATGATCTAGGCCCAGTGCAACTTCCGCCTCCTGGGTTAAAGCAATTCCCCTGTCTCAGCCTCCTGAGTAGCTGGGACTACAGGCGTGTGCCACCAAGCCCAGTTAATTTTTGTATTTTTTAGTAGAAATGGGGTTTCATCATATTGGACAGGCTGTTCTCCAACTCCTGATCTCGTGATCCACCCTTCTAGGCCTCCCAAAGTGCTGGGATTACAAGAGTGAGCCACCATGCCCAGCCTTTTTTTCTTTTTTAATGCCAAAGGATGGAACCCAGAACTGTGAACTTCCTTCAGCTCTGTCAGTGTTTTATCTCGACATGGGCTAAATGTATGAAGACGTTCTTCCAATCTTACTGCTGTGATTGTTGGTCCTACGTTTTGACTGCTTGATTGATTTCAGTGAGGACTCAGGGTGTAAATTCTAGCCTTCCTTGAAGGACTGGTGTCCTCTCAACTAAACTAGAAGCACACTATAACTTTACAATGTTTGTATGCTTAGTCTCTGGAGCAGAGTTCGTTGAAAAAATGAAGGAATGAATGGATTACAAGGACTTCACAAGGCTAGGCATTGCCTGGCTTGGAAAGAGGCTTTAAATCGCCATCATGCATGGAAGCGTCATTGTACCAGCCAAATTTCTTGGTTGCAAGCAACAGAAATAAACTCTGGCTCTCTTAAGCAAGAAAGGAGTTTATTGGAATGGCATGGCACTATAATCATGAGAGTTTGTCTTAGTTTGTTTTCTGTTGTTTACAACAGTATCTGAAACTGGGTAATTTATAAAGAAAGGCATTTATTTCTTACAGTTATGGAGGCTGAGAAGTCCACGGTTGAGGAGCTGTGTCTGCTGAGAGCCTTCTTGTTGGTGGGGACTCTAGGCAGTGTAAGACATCACACGGTGAAGGGGCTGACCATGCTAGCTCAGGTCTTGTTGCTTTTTTTTTTCTGAGGCGGAGTTTCATTCTTGTTGCCCAGACTGAAGTGCAGTGGCTTGATCTGGGTTCACGGCAACCTCTGCTTCCCCAATTCAAGCGATTCTCCTGCCTCAGCCTCCTGAGTACCTGGGATTACAGGCACACGTCACCACGCCCAGCTAATTTTTGTATTTTTGGTAGAGATGGGGTTTCACCATGTTTTAAGTCTGGTCTTGAACTCCTGACTTCAGGTAATCCACCTGCCTCAGTCTCTGAAAGTGCTGGGATTCCAGGCGTGAGCCACCGAGCCTGGCCCAGCTAGCTCAGGTCTTAATTCTTCCTTTTGTAAAGCCGCTGATGACACTCCCATGACAGCCCATTAATCCACTCATGAAGGCTCTGCCCTCGTGATCCAATCACTGCTAAAGCCCCATCTCAATATTGCCACTTTGGAGATTAAGTTTCAAAATGAGTTTGTTTTGCAGGGGATAAACATTCAAACCATAGCAGGGTTCAAAAGCAGGTTCAAATAGTTCTAAACATTTGTTTTAATTAAAAAAAATTAAAAGTTAAAAAAAATTTTAAAAAGCCGGTTCAGCAACAGGCAAAGGAAGTCCTGGATGGACAAGAAGTGGGAAGCACAACCATCGCCTTTCAGCATGAAGGGTCTGGCTAGGGCCGCAGCACCGTCACTGTCCACCTCCACAGCGATGGGCAGTGTCCTGATTTGGGCTGTTCTCTCGCCTTTGCATCATATATCAAAGGGTGGATTGACCCTTAGAGAGAAGATAAGTCACATTCCAAAGACCTAGTTGCCAAAGTGTGAAGCGGGGAGGATCTCCCTGATACAACTCCCGGGCGGAGGAAGTACCCCGCATCCCACCACTCACACACTGGAGCGTCCTCCAGCCGGCTGGGCAGGCTACACCGGGGCAAGTCAGGGGCGGGCCATCCACCTGCTCCGGGCAAGTCCTGCACAGCGCTTGCCGCCAGCCTCTGCACCGGTAGTTTTGTGTTTTTTGGTTTTTTTTTTTTGAGGCAGAGTTTCGCTCTTGTTACCCAGGCTGGAGTGCAATGGCGCGATCTCGGCTCACCGCAACCTCCGTCTCCTGGGTTCAGGCAATTCTCCTGCCTCAGCCTCCTGAGTAGCTGGGATTACAGGCACGCGCCACCATGCCCAGCTAATTTTTTGTAGTTTTAGTAGAGAAGGGGTTTCACCATGTTGACCAGGATGGTCTCGATCTCTTGACCTCGTGATCCACCTGCCTCGGCCTCCCAAAGTGCTGGGATTACAGGCTTGAGCCACCGCGCCCGGCCTGTTTTGTTTTTTTAATCACTGCTCATTTCTTCTTTTTGACTTCTTGGACTAGCCATGAAGATTGCAGGCATTCTTGCCCTTTTAGTAGGAATGTTTCTAATGTTTCACCATGGAGTGTTAAGGTTTACTGAAGGCTTCTGGTAGCTAGATTATCTATTTGGTTTGAGAATTTTCCTTGAATTCCTAAGCTCAATAAGAGTTGTTTTGTTTGTTTGTTTTATTTTATTTTGTTTTGAGACAGAGTCCTGCTCTGTCACCCAGGCTGGAGGGCAGTGGCGCGATCTCGGCTCACTGCAACTTCTGCCTCCCTGGTTCAAGCCATTCTCCTGCCTCAGCCTCCTAGGTAGCTGGGATTACAGGCACCTGCCACCACGCCCAGCTAATTTTTGTATTTTTAGTAGACATGGGGTTTCACCATGTTGACCAGGCTGGTCTCAATCTCCTGACCTCAAGTGATCTGCCTGCCTCAGCCTCCCAAAATGCTGGGATTACAGACGTGAGCCACCAAGCCCAGCCACTAAGAGTTTTTGAAAACAGAAATCGGTATGTAGTTTATGAAGTGATTTAGGGTACAACATTTTCCTCCCTTAATGTGTTACAACGACAGAGAATGACCTTGACAAATGTTCTAATGTAGAACCAGTCCTGTATTTCTGAGATTAATTCGTTCAGCAATTCATTCATTCAACAAATATTTATTGAACGCTTATTGTGTACAAGTATGTTCTCAGCACTGAGGAGGAACAAAAGAGAATCAACAGAACAGCAATGAATAAAATAGGATCAAAATGCCTGTGCCATCCCACCCTGAACAGGCCCGATCTCTCCTGCTCTCAAAAGCTAAGCAGGGTCGGGCCTGGGGAGTATTTGGATGGGAGGACTAAAAGTGGCTACCTGCAGGAAGTACCCGTTCTAGTTGGGGGGCAACAGAATATTTTTGTTAAAAAAAAATGTATTCTGGAGAAAAATAAAACTTGGAAAGGGAATATGAAGATAAGTGTGTTTGCGTGATTTTTTTTTTTTTTTTTTTTGAGACTGATTCTCTCTCTGTCGCCCAGGCTGGAGTGCAGTGGTGCGATCTTGGCTCACTGCAACGTCTGCCTCTCAGGGTCAAGCAATTCTCCTGCCTCAGCCTCCCGAGTAGCTGGGATTACAGGTGCCTGCCACCACGCCCGGCTAATTTTTATATTTTTAGTAGAGATGGGGTTTCACCAAGTTGGCCAGGCTGGTCTGGATCTCTTGACCTTGTGATCCACCCATCTCGGCCTCCTGAAGTGCTGGGATTACAGGCATGAGCCACCATGCCTGGCCAAATTAATGATCTTTTTTGTTTTTTTGTTTTTTTGTTTTTTTTTTGAGACGAAGTTTTGCTCTTGTTACCAAGGCTGGAGTGCAATGGCGCGATCTCGGCTCACCACAACCTCCGCCTCCTGGGTTCAGGCAATTCTCCTGCCTCAGCCTCCTGAGTAGCTGGGATTACAGGCACGCGCCACCAGGCCCAGCTGATTTTTTGTAGTTTTAGTAGAGACGGGGTTTCACCGTGTTGACCAGGATGGTCTCGATCTCTTGACCTCGTGATCCACCCGCCTCGGCCTCCCAAAGTGCTGGGATTACAGGCGTGAGCCACTGCGCCCGGCCTTGTTTGTTTTTTAAGACAGAGTTTCGCTCTTGTTATCCAGGCCAGAGTGCTGGAGTACAATGGCACGACCTCAGCTCACGGCAACCTCTACCTCCTGGATTCAAGCGATTCTCCTGCCTCAGCCTCTCGGGTAGCTGGGTTTACAGGCATGTGCCACTACAAACGGCTAAGTTTTGTATTTTTAGTAGAGACTGGGTTTCGCCATATTGGCCAGGCTGGTCTCACACTCCTGACCTTGTGATCCACCCGCCTCAGTCTCCCAAAGTACTGGGATTACAGGCGTGAGCCACCGCACCTGGCCTGTTTGTGTGTTTTTTAAACATGATGGTTAGGAAGGAAGTGTAGGAGAGAGCCAGGTGACTTCCTGCAAAAGCATTCCCGGCAGAGAGGACAGCAAATACAAAGGCTCTGAAGAAGCAAAATCTGGGGTGTTCAGGAAATAGGACGGTTGCAGGGCTGGAGTGGAGGGAGCAAGGGGAAAGAAGTGGGAGGCGATCGTGGGCAGATCATGTAGGTCACTGGAAAGACTCTGGCTTTTAATCTGACAGATTAAAATGTGAACCATGACAGGGCTTTGAGCAGAGCAGGGACAGGATGTGACTTACACTTTAAAAGGATCCCTCTGATTGCTCTGTAGACTATGCTGAGGTGGAGTGAAAACAGAACCAAAGAGATCAGTGAGGAGAAGGCTGCAATGATCCAGGTGACAGAGGAAGAGGGCCTGGACCAGGCAGCAGCAGCGGAGATGATGAGAGCTAACCGGACTTGAGGGTCGACTGGATATGCAGAAAGATTAGATATGGTGTGTAAAAGAAAAGAGTCAAGAATTGGCTGAGTGCGGTGGTTCATACCTGTCATCCCAGCACTTTGGGAGGCCGAGGCGGGTGGATCATGAGGTCAGGAAATCGAGACCATCCTGGCTCACATGGTCAAACCCCATCTCTACTAAAAATACAAGAAAATGAGCCAGGTGTGGTGGCACGTGCCTGTCATCCCAGCTACTCGGGAGGATAGGCAGGAGAATCACTTTAACCCGGGAGGCAGAGGTTACAGTGAGCCGAGATCTCGCCACTGCACTCCAGCCTGGGTGGCAGAGTGAGACTCCATCTCAAAAAAAAAAAGAATGACTGCAAAGTTTTTGCCTCCAGGTTAGATTTGATATTAACTAAGATGGTGGAGACTGTAGGAAAGCAAGTTTAAGGAGAAAAGTAGGAATTGACTTTTGAGCATATCACCCATTTGAGATGCTATTTATGAGTTGGTTATATGAGTGTGGAGTTGGGAGGAGAACACCTGCCCAGCAAGAGATAGAAATATGGAGCCATCAGTCTACAGATGGCATTTAAAGCCACGAGACAGGAGGAGTTTATGAGGGGAGTGAGTGTAGGTAGAGAGGCCGTCTAAAGCCTGTCCTCCGGGGCACTTTGAGGTCAAGAGGTTAGGAGGATGAGGAAGAGCCAGCAAAGGAGACTGAGGCTGTAGAGCCTGAAGCAGCGACAGACTCACAGGAATGTGCCGAGAAAAGTTTTGTATTTTGTTTTTTTTTTTGGAGACAGGTTCTCACTCGGTCACTCAGGCTGGAGTGCAGTGGTACAATCATGGCTCACTGCAGCTGAGGCAGGAGGATCACTCGAGCCTCAAGTGATCCTCCTGCCTCAACCTCCTGAGTAGCCGGAACTACAGGTGCTGCCATCACACTGGCTACTCGTCAGTTTTCGCAGAGGTAGGGTCTTGCCATGTTGACCAGGCTGATGTTGAATTTCTGGGCTCTCGTGATTCTCCAACCTTGGCCTCCCAAAGTGTTGGGATTACAGATGTGAGCTATCACGCCTGGCTGAGAAAAGTCCTTTTTTTTTTTTTTTATTTTAAGACAAAGTCTCGCTCTTATTGCTTATGGTGGAGTGCAATGGCATGATCTCAGCTCACCACAACCTCCGCCTCCTGGGCTCGAGCAATTCTCCTGCCCCAGCCTCCCGAGAAGCTGGGATTATAGGCATGCACCTTCACGCCTGGCTAATTTTGTATCTTTTAGTAGAGATGGAGTTTCCCTGTGTTGGTCAGGCTGGTCTCGAATTCCTGACCTCAGGTGATCCACCCCTCTCAGCCTCCCAAATGCTGGGATTACAGGCATGAGCCACCACACCCGGCTGAGAAAAGTATTATTATTATTATTATTTTTTTTTTTTTTTTTTTT